>NW_026850421.1:0-1195 GCF_030869225.1 Colletotrichum abscissum
AGTCGACAGAGTCGAACTCGGCATCTAGTAATTTGTATCGATGTCGTCGACCACGAAACTTCAAATAAACTATTGCAGTAATTTGGCATGGACTACTGCCTCAAACTAATCAAACACCCATCCTAGACCGTTGAGAGATTCAGTTCGTACGAGTGACGGCAATTAGAGTTTCAGGTCAATCTGTCGTGTCATGGTCTATTTATCTGTAGTATCAGCCGTGATGCTGTAGGGGATAGAAGCGGTTGTGTAAGTCAACAAGCGGAGCGGCTTTAGCCTTGGAGTCATCAAACGGAACTTTTCTCACATCGTAGCATGATCAACGTTTATCTTAAGATGACGACTACAGCAGTTGACTATACAAGTTCTAGCGCCTTGGGGGGTGGGTCTTGGCAGTGCTACAGCGCTGTTTGATCTGCTCCTAATGAGCCCATGGGTCTCAGGGTAACATGGAGGTTTCAAATACGGTTCTGGATTTTCTATAGATTTATCGGGCCTTAAAGACCCATTGGCAATCATCGGAAGTTGCTGAACGGCATACGCGGCTTTGTTCTCATGTCGACTACCGACGGTGATTCGTCAGCCAGCACCGCTGATGGCGCGCGGAATGGAGCAGCTGACGAACCAGGCAACTCAAACGCTGTTGATGGGGGATTCTCAACACCATGTTTCCTCTCTTGCTGGTCCGTCGGCTGTTCCAGATAGTGATAGTGGTGGTGATTGTGATCATGGTTATGATAGTGATGGATGACAACAATCCGCTCTTTCCTCCGTGAGCGGCATCGCCTGCAGATGCTACTGATAGGTTCTGAGCCGGGTTGAATTGGATGTTTCCGGTGATAAGATTCAGACCGCGCCCTGTGGCATACGGCACAGCTGTGGTGCAACGACATGTTTCCGGCTGCTTCGGTATACAAGTAAGCGTGGAGTAAATTTGGCTCTGTAGTCATTGTAGAAAGGCCACTTATATAGGCGTCACAAGTGGGTTTTCGCATTACTGAATCGTCCATGAGCAACCGTGGTGGATATCCTGAAGCGTGCCATAGGCTAAGTCTGATGGCATAAGGCATGGCTTGAGAGGAATCTACTAGATCACGATTGACTAAGTAATTCAGCTGAACTCACGTAAATAGACACGAGCTAAAGCATGAGGGATAGTGAGCAACAACATACTTAAACGTCTGAGTGTCGTCTACAC
>NW_026850422.1:0-1191 GCF_030869225.1 Colletotrichum abscissum
CGTTTGTGTGCACGAAGTTGGTACTCACATCTCTGGCTGGCAACTGACCTTGATTGGTTTGTTCCTCGGCCCCTAAACCTGACAAAGATTCGCGATCTTCGGAACTCCCGGCTTCGACTACAAAGGTAGAATTGGTTGGGGATCGAGTTTCCGTGTTCGTTGGTCGGGCGTCGCTTGCCGTTTCGTCATGACCACCCATTTGAGCCGACGAGCTTCGGATTGAACTCTCGTTGACCACAATGCTCTCTTGCTCATAATCGATATTGGTTCTGTTGTCTGAGAACAGCCCGCAGCCCAGATGCGTTGTGAGGCGGGGGCGACGGCGCCCTGTGCATGCAGAGTCAAGAGCAGTCATTGCACGGCGCTTCATAGGCTTTTGTATCAAATCTTTCTGACCTGGCTGATGAGAAGTTGCTTTAGTGCTTGTAGCCGCAACGTATATGGTCTCAAAATGCTCCCTCTCAATACGAGTCGGGCAGTCTTCAACAGTACGGCCTAAGGCGTCTGGACTCCGATGGCTGTAGTCTTCATCTTGAAGGTCTTCGTAGTATTCCATGTTCTTCGTTCTCTTATCTCACAATTTGGAGGTTTTTTTCGCCCCGTAACTCTGGCGACACAATATTTTGAAGACTAAGTCTTGAATCCTAGACACAATAACATTAACTCCGAATCAGTTATGCTGGACACATGGTGACTCACTCATTTTGGTCTTTCGGGTACCGCAGTCTGTTGCTCTGAGACGGGTTCTCGTCGCAGGGCCAAAGCTGCTCTGCGTGCTTGTCTAAGAAGACCCCGGCCATACTATGCAGCTCTTCTTGGTGTTCTGGTAAATGCCATGTGGTGAAATCTTCAAAATTCAGACCTTTGGCAGATAAAGCCTTGTCTCGAAAGTCTGTCAACACTGTTTTAAACTTGGCCCGTCCCCTGTTACTAGTGTATCCGAGCTCTCTGTGTAATTCCTTGTTGCTTCGGATTTTCCAGGCTTTCTGGAAGCGAGCAGACATGGAGAAGTCTATGATTTGCGCGAAGGGTTGTGTTTGGTGTGTAGAACCAGCAATAGAGAGAGAAGGATTGAGGTGAAGTTCGAATTGAAGTCGATAAGCCAGTCGTGCGAGACTGTTGCTCTAAATACTTGGGCCCCATGTCTGCTCCTGATGGCAAGAGCCCCTCATTAAGTGGCCAGGGTTCTCC
>NW_026850423.1:0-1191 GCF_030869225.1 Colletotrichum abscissum
CGTTTGTGTGCACGAAGTTGGTACTCACATCTCTGGCTGGCAACTGACCTTGATTGGTTTGTTCCTCGGCCCCTAAACCTGACAAAGATTCGCGATCTTCGGAACTCCCGGCTTCGACTACAAAGGTGGAATTGGTTGGGGATCGAGTTTCCGTGTTCGTTGGTCGGGCGTCGCTTGCCGTTTCGTCATGACCACCCATTTGAGCCGACGAGCTTCGGATTGAACTCTCGTTGACCACAATGCTCTCTTGCTCACAGTCGATATTGGTTCTGTTGTCTTGGGACAGCCCGCAGCCCAGGTGCATTGTGAGGCGGGGGCGACGGCGCCCTGTGCATGCAGAGTCAAGAGTAGTCATTGCACAGCGCTTCATAGGCTTTTGTATCAAATCTGTCTGACCTGGATGATGAGAGGTTGCTTCGGTGCTCGTAGCTGCAACGTATATGGTCTCAAAAGGCTCTCTCTCAATGCGACTCGGGCAGTCTTCAACCGTACGGCCTAAGGCGTCTGGACTCCGATGGCTGTAGTCTTCATCTTGAAGGTCTTCGCAGTATTCCATATTCTTCGTTCTCTTATCTCGCAATTTGGAGGTTTTTTCCGTCCCGTAACTCTGGCGACAAAATACTTTGAAGACTAAGTCTTCAATCCTAGACATAAGAATATTAACTCTGGACCAGTTATACTGGACATATGGTAACTCACTCATTCTGGTCTTTCGGGTATCGCAGTCTGTTGCTCTGAGACGGGTTCTCGTCGCAGGGCCAAAGCTGCTCTGCGTGCTTGTCTAAAAAGACCCCGGCCATACTATGCAGCTCTTCCTGGTGTTCTGGTAAATGCCATGTGGTGAAATCTTCAAAATTCAGACCTTTGGCAGATAAAGCCTTGTCTCGAAAGTCTGTCAACACTAATTTAAACTTGGCCCGTCCCCTGTTACTAGTGTATCCGAGCTCTCTGTGTAATTCCTTGATGCTTCGGATTTTCCAGGCTTTCTGGAAGCGAGCAGACATGGAGAAGTCTATGATTTGCGCGAAGGGTTGTGTTTGGTGTGTAGAACGAGCAATAGAGATAGAAGGATTGAGGTGAAGTTCGAATTGAAGTCGATAAGCCAGTCGTGCGAGACTGTTGCTCTAAATACTTGGGCCCCATGTCTGCTCCTGATGGCAAGAGCCCCTCATTAAGTGGCCAGGGTTCTCC
>NW_026850424.1:0-1190 GCF_030869225.1 Colletotrichum abscissum
CAGTAGGCCATATGACTTCTCGAGGGATATTACCATCTTGGATAGGATTGGCTGGGAAATCGACCTGCCACTGAGAGATGTTATCATTAGTGGCAACGCCTCCTCCAGCGAGGGCACCGGAGATGACGGGGAAACCTTCCTAGTCGACCAGACCATATCGTGGGGTTCTCTGACCGCGATTTTGGATATCGAGCACTGGTATGACGAACTGCCTGTTGGTGATGAGCTGGTTGAAATCAATGTGCGAGGAAGGAGTCTTTTCGGCATTCTTGGAGCCATTCAGGAGTTTTACAAGACGGACAATCGTATGGAAGGCATGAGGCATACAGTGTTCGAAGGGCTTGAACTCCAGGACGATGGCCGGTGGCATCTGTCCCTTGGTAGCTAGGATGAAACCTGGAATCTAGGAATTGCTCTTTTGCATTTAGGAATAGACTGACAGAAATTGATATATGGTTATATGACATCCGATATTGAGGATCAGATGCTCGTGGCGAACGCAGCCTGGGTTATTCCATTTCTCACGCGTGATTATTTCTATGCGTGTTCCCTCGCTACTTTGTTTGCTGTGTACAATCCGAAAATACGGCAGCCAATTTCGCGCATCTCAATAATGCGTAACGGGACTGTGGTGATTGAATCATTGAGATACGGTCAATGTTTCTATCGAGCAGGAGTTAGACAGGCAGGGGTCATTGTGTGTATATTCATGAGTATGACGAATGAATGGCTATGGAAAGAAACCCCATATCTATATAATGAGTGTACGATCCCCTTGTATAAGGATACCCTTGCTGACCTTACTCATACCTCTGGTTAAGCATAAGTCAGGTCGCTCGAGGTGAAACAATTACCGTAGCGAATGTGCTGGGGCAGTCTGACAGTTTCTAGTGGATGTGAAGGGGGGTAGAATAATTACCGCTCGTACGACATCTCTTTGCATATGTCACGACATAGGAATGGTGTGAGCACTCGACGGCCGCTCTCTCCTGCGCTGAATCACGTAGGTATTATATCTCTTTCGGTATAGAGACTACTCTCACTTCTTCGTTCTAGATGGATGGGTTGAAGTCACTTTCAACGCACGTCTCATGCCTATTGCTGCGTCTCATAACTCGTGACGGCATAGAACGAGGGCAAAAGTGACCCTCGTTGCGAATATGGCTGTGAAAAGTTAGAAGAACACCGAG
>NW_026850425.1:0-1185 GCF_030869225.1 Colletotrichum abscissum
TGGCCGGCTCGGCAACACTGTCCCCAATCCTCTTCGCTGGACGTCTTGCGATCGTAAGCGCAGCGGCTTGTGACCTGATCTCTTCTGCTTGGTTCTTGACCTCGCTGTATGCCTCCATTCGCGCCATGGATCCGAACAGCGCTGCATTTACTCCACCATCATTTACATTGCAACAGTAGTCTATCAACACATCAGGCGCATCGGCGCGAATCTTCGCGGCTGGCTCCCACGAGACGTCCTCTCCCTCGTCGGTATATCCAAGCCATTGTACGAGCACTTGCCATTGCACGAGCACTTGCCATTGCACGAGCACTTGCCATTACCCTTGAACACGACGGTGTTGGAGCAATCGAAAAGGGTGGTAAAGTTCTCCGATTCCTAGGACGTCTTGACGCGTCTTGCCCTCAAAGCTGGTCCAGTAGTTGTATAACAAAGTCAGTCGATGCTCCTGGATATCCCATTCAGCTACATCTGAGCAAAGGCCTTTGGCGAGGACAGTAAGGGTCACGAGTGTGGTATGGGGATCGAGGGTATGAGCAACAATTTGATCGATGGCGTCATAGTAAAAGTCTGCTGCAGATTCTGGGTGTTAACGAGAGCGCACAAAACGGGATTTGGAGCATACAGAGAAAGAACCATGAAGCATTCAGAAGAGTATCGTGCGTTTTGTAGGTTTCGCACCTGGCTGGGCAAGTCCAACAGAGGCTCTTTCTCGAACCATGAATAGAGCTGGAAAGTGGCAAGTTTACTATAGCGGGAGGAACAAGCAAACAACAACAAAGTCGACATCAAGCAGCAGCGCGATGCTGTGGGAAAGTTGCACTTAAATCGTCAGTGAGCTGATGGCGTGTAGACGCGTCCGTGTTAGGCGGTACCTAAGCGACGTACATCCGCGTTTATTCTGGACCGGGCTCGGAAGTCACCCCCTTTGATTCGCGCCCGACTGCTCCGGCGGGGCCGACCTACCGATTAATGCTGCTCATATCAAGATTCGCTTCAACATGCCCTGTTCAATGAGTCCCCGTCAAAGTAGGAAGCCCATGTGTGTGATCGATTTCATATGTTGATCCTGGCGTCGACCGGCGTCATGTCCCCTCGTGCTTTTAGTGTGGCGGTGTAGAGGAGACTCCCATGGACGGGTCGCAATAGCTGCTGGCAAGACGGATGGTTAGCCCGCGGTAGTTA
>NW_026850426.1:0-1183 GCF_030869225.1 Colletotrichum abscissum
ATGCCAGCCGCCGATCTGGCCATCTTCGCAGCTGCCATCATCTCTTGGGATCGTCATGAAGAGTGGAAGAGGGGTGATCGTAAGAGAGAAGAGCGCAGCCCTACGCCTCACGATCCGCTGGAGGTGACAAAGACCAAGCGCGGCGCGAAGAAAGCGGCCAAGTGACGGAGGAGCTGGTTAAGCGCGTCTCGTTTCCGCGATGAAGCCCGATGATCTTAGGGCATAAATCGACGTTTGGTTGCCTGGATCGTTGTGTCGAATGTTTCTTCTCTTTCCTGGTCCTGACCCTTTCCTTTTTCCTCAGCTAGATAGTGCAACAATTGGAATTCGGGTCCTTCTGCATTTCACCATGTTTGTCCCCTAGTCTATCTCGCAATCGCAAATTCATCCACTGTAAGACAAACCCCTAAACTTAGCCGTTCCCTTGCTCCTACCTTAATGCACCACAGAATCAACTCCTATATCTGAGACAGGAAATATCGGAGCGTCTGTGTTATGTGTTGGCTGTTTCCGCAAGAGTCGTTTGACTTGATCACGTACTCTGATATTTCTACCAGTCATATACTGGTCTTGACATGCATTCCATATCTCAAACGACGATTCAGTTTCTGCTTCTAACTGCGGGCCGTATACGTCGTTGCTATCTACGTAGAGCTTGTGCATGCAGCCGATGCGGGGACAAAGAGAATACACTAGCTTTCGCAAAAGACATAAAACCACTTGTACTTGAGAATTGACCATGGAATGGGTCTTGGCATTTGTGTATGTAACCTGACTCCCGTCGTCTAGGTCGGAGCAACGATCTACAATTTGTCCGAAAACATCTGGCCCATAAACGAATGTCGTTGACTGAGCTATGTTCTCTCCTATGCTTTCCCTTCCGCCCTACGCAGTATCGTCCTCTTTCACAGTATCCTCTCCTCCCTTGAACGTCCATGTCCTGAGGTGGTCAGGGCAGGTACCGTCCGGAAGCTCTGCGATGAGCATGTCAACGGATTCTCTGGTTTGAATTCCCGAGGTGCCATGCGAGGACGAGAAAACGAACTGGAGGTCGTCCACGGGCTTCGAAACGTCTTGTGTGGACAGAAAGCTCGACTCCTGGACTGCACTGTTTTCCGAGACGAAAAGGTTCGACGGAACACTCATTCGTCCCTCTTTGGTGCCGGGATGGAAGAGGCTATAG
>NW_026850427.1:0-1181 GCF_030869225.1 Colletotrichum abscissum
TGCGACCTATCTAGCAAACTATTGTTGATGACATGAACAACGAACATGAAGCTGCGGGACTTTGCGCCTCGCACAGCCCAAGGCCGTAGAAGGCGACACGCTTCGTTGTGCTCATTGTATGAGTATCCAGGCGGACGAGTTACGGTGAGCGGAAAGTGCGTGGACAGGTTCTGGCCTACGTCTGTCTGTGAGCCATTGAGAGGTCTCGATGGATTACAGCCCATTGTTACGGCGAGACGAATGCGAGAGTTCGTACGTCGGTCTGATGGCAGACAGGTATTGACGCGATGTCTTTTCATACTTGTACCGCTTTGCGCAAGATCCAGAAGCGGTGACAAAGGTCCGGTACATGGCTGCCCAATTCAGCTTCTTAGGCCGTTGACTTTGCTGCTCGATGTTCACGCCGTACATAGGGTCGAAAGAACCCAAACCATCCCCGCGGCACACAGAGCCACATTTTGCAGTGGTGTTTCTCACTTCGCTGAACCCACACCAGCTGCATCATGGAGGGGTCGATTTGGGCAAAGACACCCAGAACTGCCCGTGATCGCATCTGCCACGACACCATGACCTATGTCTATTCCACAAGACATGTCATGGGCTCCATGAAGTATGTATACTGTACAGCGTACAGCCCTTTTCAAGAATCGTTTAAGGTCTCCTCCCCAGACCACCCTATCCGTAGACTTCCCGGTATATACCAGAGACGGAGTAACAACCACTGACCTACCGTCCTTGCTCTTATTATCCATCAGCCAAAGCTACCCACCAAGGGCTCACGCAGCCAGCGCAATCAGCTTGCCTCCGCCATGGGTGTTGCCGCCTTCACGACCATCTTTATGTGGGGGCCGTTCCTGTACGCTGCCACGCTCATCCTTCACCAGTATCTACGACTACGACACATCCCCGGCCCCCCCTCTGCCGGATTCTCCCCTTGGTGGCTTTTACGTGCCGTGTATAGCGGTAGCATGCACCTCAAGTTCTACGAGGCCGGCCTCAAATATGGTGCTTACGACTGTTCTCAGTGTCGTTCACGACGCTCGCTGACTCCTCTCACAGGATCTCTTGTTCGCGTCGGTCCAAACGACGTTGTGACGAGCGACCCGGACCTCATGAGGCATATGCTCGGCGTGCGCACCAAGTATACGCGTTCAGACTGGTACAACGCGATGCGACTAGAT
>NW_026850428.1:0-1181 GCF_030869225.1 Colletotrichum abscissum
TTCTTAGCCAGCTTGTTTGTCCCGCGGTTGAAGATGCGGAGGAGGAAGAGGCAGATCGAGGTCCGGATGAGGGCGGATATGAAGGCGTAAAGAATCTCGCACATGTACCAGACCTTGAGCGCTATAACAATGCTGTCTGGGTCCAGATCTGAGGTATGTCGGCCTATGCCGCCGTTGATAATACCGTGGACGGCGGCGGCTGCGTAAACGGTGTACATGACCTTGGGTGTTGTTAGACCGGTCGTGCGGCAACGACCTTGAAAGAAAAGCTTACGGTTGAAAGATACATGACGCCATCGTCGACTGTGTGACTCTTCGTCAAGGCTGTTTTCACGTATAGTCGGAGACATGTGGCAATCCAGGCTGCCGCGAGAAATGCCGCCTGCACGCCGAGGAGCTCGGGGCCCCTATTCTGTTGCGATGGCATACTTTCGAGATCTCAGTCTTTGCAGAAGATGGTTCTTATAATGCAGATTGGTTCGTAAGTGAAGGGATACTCCGACTTATCTATACAAGAGCAAAGTGTATCCTAAACGTCGTAAGGCTATGGATTTACGATGTATATTTATAAGGAAACCTTGGGGCATATTTCACTCACAACACCGTCGTCAATGATATATATGGGACCAAGAAAAGGCAAAAAAGAAAATGTGGCGAAACCAGAGAATAACTCAGAATAGCTCTCGTGGAGCACTCTAACAGATGTTGTTATACTTGAACTCAGATGGAGGTTATGTTTGATCACGATCCAGAACTCTTCACAAAACAGGGTGTTTCACCATTTCCAGGTCTTCATCCGTTACTACTTAATTATGAACAATCAGCACGTTACACTTTCTATTGCTAGCTGTTACTGTTGTTACTGAACCAGACAGCAACGATGCGTGATATAAGGCAGTGACGTCGCCATGGTTAACGCGAAAATCAATAGACTTGGAAGCAAGACTACGAGAGAGACTGCTATGTAATCTTGGCATACGCTATGGTTGATTCGTTTCAACAAGCATCACGATCTACCTAGACAACAGAAGCATGAGGAAGAAAGGGCCGCTTGGACACACAGAACGCTTCGTTCTCTAGGCTCTACTATATTCTAGTTCAAATTTCATGGCCGGAACAATTGATAGAGAGATCAGCAGAATGCTAGGCGCACTGTTGCATTCTGCAGACTGGAATCGTAT
>NW_026850429.1:0-1180 GCF_030869225.1 Colletotrichum abscissum
TCATGACATACATGCAATGACGCCGGTCGAGCTTGGAATCATCGGAGGACTAGCAGGCACGTTGTTTCTCCTGCTTGTACTGCTATGCAGTGTCTGCAACATCAGACGAGATCAAAAACGAAGTCACACTACAGGCTATGCTGTGAGTCGCGAGGCACTTCGCCCGATGCCAAGGATTTCTGACATTTCCCAGATATCGTGATTTCCGGGACTGCAGATATTTGGACTCCTCCTATGACCGAGATGCAAGATGCTGGCAGTATTCAAAATTGTCCCTGGGACATAATGTGCACACTGTGCATTTCGACGCGCGTGTAGTGTATGTAGCTTCTACTGTAGTGGGCGGATAAAGATGACGAATGATCAACTTGAGCACCTGCTGTTGTGCATTTGGTATCGAGCTCAGTTCTCCTGAAGTTATGTATAAATCTTGAGCTCTCCCATAATCGTCAAATACAGCTCCTGTCGCACTGTACATTGCCTCTGACTTAGGGCAAGCAGAGAGACGCTGCCGTTGAAAGCTATGCATGGACGCCTTCAAACACGCCCCAGAGCTCACTTCTCCACGCGCTTTCGCATGTCGCATTCACTCCATATGTTTCTTGCAATGTACCTTGCGAACGGGTCGCCATGGCGATCTCCGGCAGGTTTTGTCTTTTTCAACGGGAAGAAGATCCGCTTTTGGAAAGCAACGTACAGTGTGAGCGCGACTGTGAGTTTTGGCGTCCGCACAGTGCCACAGGGATCAGAGCCGAATCGTACGCCTCTGGTAGTAACGAAGGTCAGCTGATCTAACTTGACTTCTGCGAGATAAGGAGAAATTTTACTGCGACGACTTGCTGGCTGACGACCTAACGGTCGATCTGTTCATCGCCGGCGGTCATTGTGGCCATCAGAGTCGCGGGTATGTTCTGCTTCTGATCCGACAGACAGAGCCTAATAACTCTCCATATCGTGGCGTCAACCGGGCAGCCACTTTTCCTACAGCAGGAATCTGCACCAAAACTCACAAAGAGGCGTATTTGAAGCAGTGAATAAATCGGTCTTTGTAGCTTTGACTGGGTTGCGGAAAGCAAATTGTGGATGCTTGGCGTCCTCAGCTGCTGACGTGTGAGGAAGGGTCGTTCCGAACTTGGCCAGAGGCGGGTCCTGCACGACGTTCGGGTATTTGCGCCGTCAT
>NW_026850430.1:0-1179 GCF_030869225.1 Colletotrichum abscissum
AACAAAGTACCATCGTCGCCAGGCTCCACCATCCCATCGCTCTACGAAGACGGAACCGCATCACGATCCAGCCACAGGCTGCAAGCAAGAGGGTTGCTACGCTATCAACTTTAATCAATGTGACCACATCGAAGTATCGCGTGACCCGTAGCGAACTCTCGTTCGCGTCATCCACTATGGAGATGCCTGCACTACTTTTCAAGCCATTCATATTCAGGCATTCTTCGTGTTCTTTGAGCGCGATGCAGGCGCGATGAAGGCCGATTCGTATGGTGCTGGTGGGCTGTATCCCCTGGATCTAGAAATGCGGTTGATTCAGCTGGCAGCGTAGCAAAAGCTCGGTCTTCAGAAGCAAGTGTGTAAAACATTGAAGGAAATCATCGTGAAGACGAATGAGAGAGAATCACGAGACCTGGTCATTTAACCTACCTCTGCAAAAGCAATGCTGCCCCAGTTGTAGGGCATGGCTAAAAGTGCCCCGTTCAGCAACAAGTGTATGAGGCTGATCTTGGTCATGATGACCGTAGATTGATGACCGTGCCTTGATGGTAATGAAGATTGTATAGAATGGAAGAAATCGGGATGGATTCGAGCCGCTCTGCTTCCTTGTTGAAAGTGCCGGATGAACTCGAAGCTTGAAGTAGATAGAGGACTCGAAAACAGATAACGGCTGGCCATCTTTCATTGATTATGGCTTACTTAACTATAACACGTCCCGGTGGCGTTGCGAGTATGTTCTCATACTACTGTCTAGGCGTTGGAGCAGACTACTAATAATTTAGTTGGCGGGTCCCGTCCAAGTTTCACCAAGATATACGCAGAAAACCATCAGCGCTATCATCGACTAGGGACTAGATTGAGACAATTTGAATAGCTTCAGCTCACCTCTTTCGGTATGACCATTCACCCGGCAGAAGCTAACGTAAGTAAGTCTAAGTGATTGCTTTCGTTTCAGTGGTAATCAGCTGTCATTACAAGTGTTGTTTTCTTGCCATAACTTCTCAAATTTAGTTCTTAGCAACACGGGACGTTAGCTTCGCCCTCAATGCACAGGCTGTTGCCTCATTCATTCGCATGCTGTTTTGATTAAGTAACCATAACCGTTAACATCCACAAGCCCGCTGTTTGCAGATTCGATTGTCACTTACAATAAGACAAGTTAGATAAGTGATGGACCAC